>NC_141686.1:59327595-59330095 GCF_964263255.1 Lissotriton vulgaris
TGCATCCTCCACGGCAGAGAATACCGTGATTAAATGTTCCCAAAAAGTCTCTCCAGTTTAAGGACGCCACTCCACAGGCAAGTTGGTTAACAAACCCTTTATTTTGGGAAACTGCACACAACGTCCGATTACAACATTTCCCCAACGCGTTTCAAAGCACACCAGCTTCTTCCTCAGGGGGGCAGCATCCGGTGAATCACGGCGTCACATCTATTCATTTCCCATTAATGCATGCTAATCTCTGGTGATGCATGCTGGTAGATGTGACCAAACAATCCCCTCCATTAGGGTCCGTGTTTTCTTTCACCAGCGAATTTTAGGCTGCTTTTTGAATCCATTTCACAATCCTCAAATGGGCTCCGGACCTGCGGTGCCTTTCCCATTCAAAACTGCCTCCACAGTTAATCACAGCCAGCAATTGTGCCGGCTGTGCAGACCTGCTTCTCCGCTGCTCGCAGGCGGTGCATCCTCCACGGCTGAGAATACCGTGATTAAATGTTCCCAAAAAGTCTCTCCAGTTTAAGGACGCCCCACAGGCAAGTTGGTTAACAAACCCTTTATTTTGGGAAACTGCACACAACGTCCGATTACAACATTTCCCCAACGCGTTTCAAAGCACACCAGCTTCTTCCTCAGGGGGGCAGCATCCGGTGAATCACGGCGTCACATCTATTCATTTCCCATTAATGCATGCTAATCTCTGGTGATGCATGCTGGTAGATGTGACCAAACAATCCCCTCCATTAGGGTCCGTGTTTTCTTTCACCAGCGAATTTTAGGCTGCTTTTTGAATCCATTTCACAATCCTAAAATGGGCTCCGGACCTGCGGTGCCTTTCCCATTCAAAACTGCCTCCACTGTTAGTCACAGCCAGCAATTGTGCCGGCTGTGCAGACCTGCTTCTCCGCTGCTCGCAGGCGGTGCATCCTCCACGGCTGAGAATACCGTGATTAAATGTTCCCAAAAAGTCTCTCCAGTTTAAGGACGCCACTTCACAGGCAAGTTGGTTAACAAACCCTTTATTTTGGGAAACTGCACACAACGTCCGATTACAACATTTCCCCAACGCGTTTCAAAGCACACCAGCTTCTTCCTCAGGGGGGCAGCATCCGGTGAATCACGGCGTCACATCTATTCATTTCCCATTAATGCATGCTAATCTCTGGTGATGCATGCTGGTAGATGTGACCAAACAATCCCCTCCATTAGGGTCCGTGTTTTCTTTCACCAGCGAATTTTAGGCTGCTTTTTGAATCCATTTCACAATCCTCAAATGGGGTCCGGACCTGCGGTGCCTTTCCCATTCAAAACTGCCTCCACTGTTAATCACAGCCAGCAATTGTGCCGGCTGTGCAGACCTGCTTCTCCGCTGCTCGCAGGCGGTGCATCCTCCACGGCTGAGAATACCGTGATTAAATGTTCCCAAAAAGTCTATCCAGTTTAAGGACGCCACTCCACAGGCAAGTTGGTTAACAAACCCTTTATTTTGGGAAACTGCACACAACGTCCGATTACAACATTTCCCCAACGCGTTTCAAAGCACACCAGCTTCTTCCTCAGGGGGGCAGCATCCGGTGAATCACGGCGTCACATCTATTCATTTCCCATTAATGCATGCTAATCTCTGGTGATGCATGCTGGTAGATGTGACCAAACAATCCCCTCCATTAGGGTCCGTGTTTTCTTTCACCAGCGAATTTTAGGCTGCTTTTTGAATCCATTTCACAATCCTCAAATGGGCTCCGGACCTGCGGTGCCTTTCCCATTCAAAACTGCCTCCACTGTTAATCACAGCCAGCAATTATGCCGCTGTGCAGACCTGCTTCTCCGCTGCTCGCAGGCGGTGCATCCTCCACGGCTGAGAATACCGTGATTAAATGTTCCCAAAAAGTCTCTCCAGTTTAAGGACGCCACTCCACAGGCAAGTTGGTTAACAAACCCTTTATTTTGGGAAACTGCACACAACGTCTGATTACAACATTTCCCCAACGCGTTTCAAAGCACACCAGCTTCTTCCTCAGGGGGGCAGCATCCGGTGAATCACGGCGTCACATCTATTCATTTCCCATTAATGCATGCTAATCTCTGGTGATGCATGTTGGTAGATGTGACCAAACAATCCCCTCCATTAGGGTCCGTGTTTTCTTTCACCAGCGAATTTTAGGCTGCTTTTTGAATCCATTTCACAATCCTCAAATGGGCTCCGGACCTGCGGTGCCTTTCCCATTCAAAACTGCCTCCACTGTTAATCACAGCCAGCAATTGTGCCGGCTGTGCAGACCTGCTTCTCCGCTGCTCGCAGGCGGTGCATCCTCCACGGCTGAGAATACCGTGATTAAATGTTCCCAAAAAGTCTATCCAGTTTAAGGACGCCACTCCACAGGCAAGTTGGTTAACAAACCCTTTATTTTGGGAAACTGCACACAACGTCCGATTACAACATTTCCCCAACGCGTTTCAAAGCACACCAGCTTCTTCCTCAGGGGGGCAGCATCCGGTG